>NC_133194.1:27885000-27902500 GCF_049306965.1 Danio rerio
CCCAGTGATGGGTTGCATGCAGCTGGAAGAGCATCCACTGCGTAAAACATATGCTGGGTCAGTTGGCAGTTCATTCCGCTGTGGCAACCCCAGATTAACAAAGGGACTAATCCGAAAAAACAAAATAAAAACGAAATAGACACATTTACACATTTTTCCCATTATGAAACTTCTGACTAATTACACATGCTTCTGTTGAGGTAATGAACGTAATGGCCAGTCAGAAGCATTTTGATTAGTCACTGCTGATAGTCATGTGGATTTGGCAAGAGTGTTCAGTCACTATGGCTGGGGTTTTTATACAGAAGTCTGTGCTGTAACTCATTGCCATGGTCACTTTTGTTGTATCTGCTGGTGATTTGTTGCACTATATGGCCCTGCAGTTACTGTGAACAATGATTTACAGCAGGAGTCTCCAAACTCGGTCCTGGAGGGCCGGTGTCCTGCTGAGTTTAGCTCCAACCCTAATCAAATACACCTGAAACAGCTACTCAAACTCTTACTAGATATACTAGAAACTTCCTGGCAGGTGTGTTGAAGCAAGTTGGAGCTTAAACCAGCAGGACACCGGCCCTCCAGGACCGAGTTTCGACACCCCTGATTTACAATCTCCGATGACACACAACTGGATGATACTTTATCATTTGGCAATCTGTTAGCCACTTTTTGAAAACCACTCTATAAAATGGCACATGAAAACTTATAATGTGCACTGTTCCTGAGATGCCCTGCATCACAATATATATTATACTTCAAACTCTAATAATCAGCTTTTTTATTATTATTATATACAATATTTTAGTCCGTTTGACTGATGTAAATTGAGATGACTAGAAAACTTCATTTGATCCAACCATTAAAAACTCTACAAAATTTTAAGCATCAAGAATTATTATTATTTTAGTGTGAGCACACTGCTATATTAGACAATTCAGTGGGCTTATTGCTTTAGTTTGGGGTCATAATGTAAACGCTCATAGGTGTAGATCAGTGGGTCCCAACCTTTTTTTTTTGCCTAAGACCCCCTTTTCACCAGGAAACAATTGTAAGATCCCCCTCCACATTTAATATATATAAGTTTATATATATATTATATTACAATTAATATAAGTTTGCAGTAATGATGACAAAAATGTTGTTTTCAAACAAAGTATTTGTTTATTACTATATCTAGATATGTTTATGCACAAGTAATAGCCTAATGTAAAATATAAAAGCAAAACATAGTAAAGTAGGCCATTTGTAACTAAAAAAATTAAGCCTTTGCTCCTTTCGGTCAAAAACGCTCTGGGCTTGTTGCGGTATTGGGCATGAGTCATCTGCAAATGTCTTATTAACTTGGACAGTCTCATGCTTTCGTTAGCAAGAACTTTGCCACAGATAATGCACTGTGACTGGGTCGAGAGGGGTCTGGATGAAGACTTGGTGCAGTGCAATCTGAGCTGCATCCAATGCTTTTTGATGCGCTCACCTAACCCCACCCCTAAAAAAATGCAATCTCAGTTTGGATCAAAAAGGCTGCATCCAGATACTATTGGCTGGGTCAGGGACTCTTTGCTTTGAGAAAATGGAATAAAACCATAGTTCAGGTAACTATCTTGGTGTTTCTAGTATTTCAGCACTGTGACCCAAAATGTTTGGTGCTTCCTCACCTGGGTCCAGCTTCCTTACTATTAACTGCGGAAGGCAAATCAGTGAGACCGAGGATGGAGGATGAATTACAAGTTTGTCCATTTTTTATTTTTTTTTGGTCAGCCTGGGGGTTGAAATAAACTAAGACAACATGATTGTTCTCCTAATCGTCCACTTCTAAAAATTATTTAAATATGACGTGACCCCCCACAAAGCTTGCTGAGACCCCCCCTGTTGGTAACCGCTGGTGTAGATGATAACTGGATGAACTTTTTCAATTGGTTTTATGACTGTAAGTGCTATAGTATGTTGTGTATTAGACT
Source organism: Danio rerio (assembly GCF_049306965.1). Classification (NCBI taxonomy): domain Eukaryota; kingdom Metazoa; phylum Chordata; class Actinopteri; order Cypriniformes; family Danionidae; genus Danio; species Danio rerio. The sequence goes on from NC_133194.1 coordinate 27,886,956, forward strand.
TTAGAGACATCCCATACATTTGCAAATATTGAACATTCAATGTCAAGCTGAATGTATGCCAGTGCATTCTTGTTGATTGTAGAAATTATTTAAAATATATGACAAAACATACGCAGTTAATAATAATTTAATCATAATTACCCTTTAAATAATTGACATTAATACCTTCTGGATCACTGTATCTCCAGATCTCCAAATCTCCAAGTATAAATACTTGATATTGGATAAAATAAATTGTAGATTCAAACTTTTCAGCTTTGACCAAAGAATTCCATGTAAAACAGCCACGAAAAAAGAATAAGGATGTAAATACAGTTTAAGTGAGTGATCACTGCACCAAGTGTCAAATTTCAAATTATGACTTGTGCTTTAAGTGACATTTTAAGTGCAGTTTAAAAATATGACTCTTGATGACATCACGTTGTCAAAATTGATGTAATACGATCTGATCTTTAACTAATCAGATGTACGGTAGCTTAGTTTTTAGCACAGCAAGTTTTCTTAATAGATTTACTATTATATTAGACTTTGAGAGGCAGACCAATGACAACTGACACTTTATTAACCAGTGATATCTGTAAAAACTGATTTGTGAATGTTCTCTGACTCCTCCTGACTGTAAGTCATTTTGAGTGCCTCGTTGTCCTGTCATAGTTTTGTAGCCTTTCAGTGGAGATATATTTCACTCATTGGGCATCAAGAGGTTTTGATAGTTTCCACATTTTTCAGAGAACTGAGATTTATCAGATGGATGGAGGAATGTTTTCAGAAGTTGACAACTTGGGAAAAGGGTATGTGACATGACCAATAATTGACCTGTGTAGTTCAAGGAAATACATTCAGGAAAAGACACCATCAAACGTTTGATTTCACCATTCATTGTTGTTTTATTATCTGCAAAGGGGATTATTTTGAAATACATGTAACCTATTCAATATATGAAGTAGAATGGCTGTTACAGAATGACAGTAATTAAACATATAAAACTTTCCCAAATTATTAATTTAATGTTTTTGAAAGTGGGAGCATACACTCACCTGCCACTTTATTAGGTACACCTGTCCAACTGCTCACTAACACAGTTTTTTTCTAATCAGCCTATGACATGACAATAACTAAATGCTTTTGGGCATCTAGAGCGTGGTCTAAGTATTTCAGAACCTGATGATCTACTGGGATTTTCACGCACAACCATCTCTAGGGTTTACAAAGAACCCTAGCTTATAGAAAGGTTCTAGCTGATAGAAAGCTGGTTCTAGCTGGTTCTAGCTGATAGAAAGGCAACAGTAATTTAAAAAAATTACTCGTTACAACCAAGGAATGCAGAAGAGTATCTTTGAACACACAACACATCCAACCTTGAGGTAGATTAGCTACAGCAGCAGAAGACCACACAGGGACCACTCCTGTCAATAAGAACAAGAAACTGAGGCTACAATTTGCATAGGCTCAGCAAAATTGGACAGTAGAAGATTGGAAAAACATTGCCTGGCCTGATGAGTGTCGATTTCTGCCTTGTGTGACATTCAGATGGTAGGGTCAGAATTTGGCGTCAACAACATGAAAGCATGGATCCATCCTGCCTTGTATCAATGGTTTAGGTGGTGGTGGTGTAAGGATGTTGAGGATATTGTCTTGGCACATTTTGGGCCCATTAGTTCTAATTGAGCACTGTGCCACAGCCTGAGTATTGGTGCTGACCATGTACCTCCCTTTATGACCACAGTGTACCCATCTTCTTATATCTACTTCCAGCAGGATAACACGCCATGTCAAAGCGTAAATCATCTCAGACGGGTTTCTTGAACATGACAATGAGTTCGCTCTACTCAAGTGGCCTCCTCTGTCACCAGATCTCAATCCAATACTGCAGGGGTGACCAATCTCGTTCCTGGAAGTCTGGTGCCCTGCAGGATTTAGCTCCAACTTGCCTCAACACACCATCAGGATGTTTCAAGTATATCTAGTAAGACCTTAATTAGCTTGTTCAGATGTGTTTGATTAGGGTTGGAGCTAAAATCTGCAGGACACTGGACCTCTAGTAACAAGTTTGGCGATCCCTGCAAAAGAGCATCTTTGGGATGAGGTGGAATGGGACATTCACATCATTTATGTGCAGCTGACTAATCTGCAGCAACTGTGTGATGCTATCAGGTCAACATGCCCCAAAATCTCTGAGGAATATTTCTAGTACCTCTTTGAATCTATGCCATGAATGATTAAGGCAGTTCTGATGGCAAAAGAGGATGCAACTCGGTACTAGTAAGGTGTACCTAATAAAGTGGCCAGTGGGTGCATAAAGATGCATGTATAAAGGTTAGAAGATAAATTCATCTGTCTAAACCTTGTTTTGTAATGATTTACTGATCAGAAACAAACAAAAAGTCTTTAAAATAGTATTTAATAACTTCTAAAAAACTGAAATTTTGGTTAAAATTTGGTTCAATAAATATGAGAAAGTCCTATTAAAAACTATTTTTGAGGCGAGAGAGATATTTCTAAAAGAGACGTTTTTACCTTGAGGACATTGACAGAAATCCAGTTTAGACCTGCCGATTTCTCAAAGGATTTTCCTCTACCATCTGCCCATGCTGTAGTTAGACGGCAATCTATTATTACATTAGCTAAATAACTCAATTAAACTCAGACATTTATTTTTTCAGTGTTTCTTTTTCTTTTTTTTTTTTTTTTTACTGTATGTCTGTGAGCTAATGGCTGATAAGACGTGCATAAAACATTTGACAGGAATACAGGAATCAAGGCTGTCAGAATAATCGCCCTCCCAATCCACTAACAAAAGGGGGTTTAACTCTATGAGTCCCAGAGCAGTGAGCCGGTTACTGTCGGGATACTGGCACACTGAGCTCTGACACACTATAGAGAGGGTATTACTGCATTATTCACTCATTATATGCCTGGCTTCAATGAAACTTTGCTTATTCTGCCTCTCGCTTTTTCAAACGGAGATATCAGACTTCATGAGGATGTAACAGGAGCTCAATGACTGGACTGGATTATTAAGGAGAAGGACAGTACAGCAGTGAACATATAGGTGAGGAACTACTTCAGTCACTTAACGCTAATGCTAACTTTTCACTTTTGTTGTTTTGTAGGACACAACAAAGCGTATTGCATACATTATTGAAAATATTTTGTGTGGTACAGTTGTTTAGATGATTAAGCCAAAGTGGAAAAAGTTCAGATTTTCAGGATACAGAGAGAGAGAAAGTATGATACATATAAGTAAATAATATATGAATAGATTTATTTTAAATATTATGTTGAGATGTTATTTAACTATTTTTGTTGCAGCACAGAAAAAGCTTTGTAAATGTTTAAATTAAAACATAGCAATTAATAGATTTTTGTTTTAAATACAAGTTGATTGTTTGTTGTTTTGTTAAATCTTTGAAAACGGGTATTCATTTGAGTAATGTAATTAACTTAAGTAATTTAAATGTATAATGATAAACAATTCTGATGACTCTTGTCAAAGTCTATTTTTCCATTTCTGCCACTGAATTAAAAAAAAAAAAAAGTTTTTGTGACTTTTTAACCTTATCTCGGAATTCTCAAGATAATCAACTATCAACAAAAGTCAGAATTCAGAGATATATAAACTTACAATTCACATGAAGTCTGAATTAAAAGTTCTGACGTCAAAAAAATGCTATTACAAGATATAAAGTCAGAATTGTGTGATATAAACTTTAAAAATCTCACAATACTGAAAAATAAAGTCATAATTTTGATTATGAATTTTGAATTTTTTAATTTAGTGGTGAAAAAATAAAATGTACAATTCTACAATAGTTAAATCTATTGCAATTACTGGATGCTAGTTTCTGTGTAGTGTTTTTGTAGCAGATTTAGGGCAGAAATGGACAGGCCACGTGCATGACTGCCTCAGGACAGTTCATAGGATATGCCCTTCATGACCTCTCATAATTACTACTGTCAGTGTGCAGATTTTCACATTTAAATAAGTTGTAACCATTAGTTTCATGGGTTGACCTATATTTAATTGCACTATTAATCACTGCAATGAATTATAAGCTTCTATGGAGAGTGGGGATAATTTGAAAGCATATGAAAACAAGCAAAAAGTTCATTAGATCATTACCATGGATAATTGGGTGTTCATTATGTAAAAAAACAACTTTTAACATAGTAAAATCACTCTTAAGGACGTCCTTACCTGGCTAACTGCTTTCATGAAAGGTTTTATTTAGCATCTATTGCATATTAAAATGTACAATAATTGTCTACCCTACTACGATCCCAAAGTTTAGAGCACTTGTTGATTTTGGTTGTAAAAATATCTCTGTATTAATCAGTCACTCCAGAACTATACAAGTCCAATGGCTCAAGAGAATTATTCTTTTGAAGCAAACGCTGTTGAAGCAAACAGTTGAATACATTTTAAGACAAACTGTCACTAAATCCATAATTTTAGGCTGCAAATATAAAAAAGAAAGTAAAAAGAAAAAAAGAAAGCTCCTGCAAAATCCTGGAGAGACTGATAACATCTTCTACGACGATCTGCAGTGTTTCTGTAATGTTTTTTCAATAATGGGATCATAGATTTACTAATATCAGTAATTTAATGAATAACAGATCAATAATGTGATTCATTTGTAGAGTGACATTGTGAATGAACAAGAAGGATGCAGTGTGGTGCAGTGATGCTGTGTCTGCTGCTGCTTATTCTGTGCTGTAGTGCCAGAAGCCAGAACAGAAGAAAAAACAGACAGAAGCCCGACAACAATGTCAACACAAATGGAGTCAAAAGTAAGCAATCCTATATCTATCTGCTGTGTTTCTGTCAGTAAATCAATGAATGAATAAAAAATTATAAAATCAATCAATCAATCAAAAAACGTTTTAAATCTCTCTGTCTGTCGTGTTTTTCTACTGTTTTTGTCAGTAAATCAATTTAAGGCACAATTTGAAAATAGTTTTTTTTTTTTTTTTGCTGAATTATGCGCTGAAATTATAAAAAAAATGTTTCAAATAATGTTTAAAACCAGAGAAATTAGCCATGTTAACTAGAGACACGGACCATGGTCAGTGTCTCCAATGACATCACACACCCTCGATTTCCAGATTGGTTTTATAGAAAACAGGGAAACACCAACAATGGTTTAACATGTTGTGCATTTTATTGCTCTTTATTCGCATTTTAACTGAACCTTAAAATGTCTTTAGTATGATGAAGGGAAGAACCAGAAGAGGTTGACTGTGGTATAAAAAAAACAAACTCTCTTTTGTGCCATGTTGCGTTCATTTCTCATCTGCAGTTATTTTAGTTGTGTCATATTATTTTGACAGCTTTTAGCCCAACACTGTGTCCTAACATCACATAATGCGTCAAGATTTCAGCAACAAGCAATTTGGCTGTCTGCACCATACACAGGACAGACACATTTAATTACCAGCCATGCAGAAGTGCAGAATAGAGAATAAATATTAAACCTCTTGATCATTATTAAAACTACATGGTGATGCTGTTGGTTTGCATTGTTCCAACATTCATGTTTGAACCTATATTTTATAGTTATTTTATTATCAAGATCTGAGGTAAACTATCTGCTGCCACTTTCAATATGGCAATAAATGTCACGTAAAATGGTTTTTAAACGCATACTGGTATCTTTTAACACTTAATAAAACACATGATCAGCACCTGATGTAATCATTGTCACAGTGGTTCATATTGTTGTTTACATGCTGTGACATTGTAGATAGAGATACTGTTTCTAAAGCAGAAACTTTGTCTCCCCATCACTGATGATTAAGAAAAAAAATTAACAGCAAAGGATACCTCTTATTGCATTACAGCATTTCATGTAGCTAGGACATGTGAATAGTTTAATACTTTTTCGATTGAAAGCTTGAATACTTTAGCTCATACATGAACCGGAAACCTGAAGGATGTAATAAAGATGACAATTTCCATGATTTAAAAATTCAGTCTTGGGGTCATCAATGCCTTTGTTTGTCTCTAGCTGCAAAAATGACATACTGTGCCTTTAATTTGTCAGTCAATCAATGTCTGTTTTTCTATCTGTACTGTGTCTGTCTGTATGACAGAAGATCAATCAATCCATCAATCAATCTGTTCATTAGTCAATCAATCTGTTTGTCTGTCTGTTGGATAGGAAATCAATCAACTAGTCAGTCAGTCAGTCTACGGTACTGTGCCTGTCAGTAAATCTGTCTGTCAGTCAGGAAATCAAGTCTGTTTGTTTATCTTATCCAATATGATTTCAATCTCTTTTAAGATCTGGCAACATTTGTGTCTCTTCCTTTATATATCTACTCTGATTCGTATATATATATATATATATATATATATATATATATATATATATATATATATATATATATATATATATATATATATATATATATATATATATATATATATATATAATATTTATTTATATATATACACAAATCAGAGTAGATAGATAAAGGAAGAGACACAAATGTTGCCAGATCTTAAAGGAGATGTATTTATTATATATATATATATATATATATATATATATATAAATACAGTTAAAGTCAGAATTATTTGCCCCCTGTTTATTTGTCCCCAATTTCTGTTTAATGTAGAGAAGATTTTTTAACATAATTGTTTTATTAACTCATTTCTAATAACTGATTTATTTTATCTTTGCCATGATGACAGTAAATAATATTTTACTAAATAGTTTTAAGACACTTCTATACAGGCTTAACTAGATTAATTAGGTTAACTAGGCTGGTGAGGGTAATTAGGCAAGTAATGTATAATGATGGTTTGTTCTGTAGACTATCTAAAAAAAATTGCTTAAAGGGGCCAATAATTTTGACCTTAAAATGATTTTTAAAAAACTGAACACTGCTTTTATTCTAGCCAAAATAAAACAAACAAGGCTTTCTCCAGAAGAAAAAATATTATCTGACTAACTTTGAAAATGTCCTTGCTCTGTTAAACATCATTTGGGAAATATTTAAAAAGAAAAAAAAAATCAAAATGGGGCTAATAATTCTGGCCTTAACTGCACATGCATTCCACATAATCATTGTTTTAAAACACAAAATCATGGAAATGTGTATTGAGGACATTTGGTTTATTCACCCAAACAAAAAGTAGTACTTTTAACAATCAGTTGATTGAGTAGAAAACAATACAAGATACAGGTTTCAAATTGCACACTTTGCTGAATGAATGTTACTGTACTGTAAAACTCTATGCACAGCCATCACAGCAAATGATGCTTATGTTCATACAATCAGACAAACACTAATTATTTACAAAAGCACTTGCAGCAATTTGTAACCTACAAATGATCAGACAACAAGTTGAAAATCTATGGAAAATAATGAATTCATTGATCAAACGTGAAGATTGAAATAAATAAATAATTGAAATAAATTAGATTTATTGGAATAAATAACATAAACATTGCATTAAACTGAATTATTGGCTAACATTCTTGATGAATTCAAAGGTTTTGACATTATATTGATTGTTTAGTTAAACAGTTGTTTGGTGGGTTGGCTTATTTGTTTTCATTGATAAAACGTAGATATTAAACAATCACCAACTGATAATTTTTTTAATCCAATAATGAGTGCACATTACATACCACCACATTATCCACCACGATAGCTTCATGAAAGGCAGTTACTGTGAATGAAACATTTAAATGAAACTTAATTTGTGTAGTGTAAAGAATATTCTGTGGTTATGTGTGACACATTTGAAATTATGCTACAGTAATATGTTGTTATTTAAGTACTGAGACATTTAAAAATGCACCAGTTCCTTGTCAAAATTGTTCCAAACCAATTTGAAAAAAAATTTAATATCATACATGTATTTTCCTACAGCTTTATTCTGTCCAGTGGAGCTGGCGTTTTTGGTGGACAGCTCAGAGAAAGCCACAATGCTGTTTGAGAGGCAGAGGGAGTTTGTGTTGCGCTTCAGCACCAGGCTGACGCAGATGCAGGTTCCCGGCTGGCGGATGCGGGTGAGACTCGCCGTCCTGCAATACAGCAGCACCGTCTCACTGGAGCACAACTTCCGGGACTGGCAGGACATAGATGTGTTCCAAAGCCGAGTTGATTCAATGACCTACATCGGCCATGGCACCTACTCAGCTTATGCCATCTCAAATGCCACTCAGCTCTTCACCCAAGAGACAGCACCTACTAGCTTTAGAGCAGCACTTTTACTGACAGACGGAGATGATCACCCACGCAGCCCCAGTGCTGTGACTGCAGCCTCCGATGCTAAGATCCACGACATCCATATGTTTGTTATTGGGTTGCCAGGATCTTCACGAGATGAGCAAGACTATGGTAGATTGAGGTCTATTGCCAGTGCTCCTCCCCAGCAATACCTCTTCAGCCTTACTGACCCACAGCTGGATGACAAGCTCTTCAGGGAACTGGTGAGTGTTTGCAGTCATGACATGTTTTTTTGCCTAGAAGGCATAAGAGATGGATAGGATGCAGGTGGAAAATAGAGTACACTAATAAAGAACACTAGTAATTTGAAAACTGTGGGACGTATAATATATCATTCTGTACAATTAGTAAACTATGACCTAATTACTCATTTTGAAGCCAAATTTTATGACCAAGGTAATGCAGTACTGTGCAAAATAGTAGCAGTCAAACGTGTCTAATGAAAATAATCCAGGATTATTGTATATTTCTTATTGATATATGACAAACAAGTAACCAGTAGGTGCAGTAGAAAACAAACAAGACTCTTAAGGCTGTGCAATTGGGCAATTAGTTGAACGGTAACTCAAAGCTTTTTTGTACAAACGTTTTTGTTTCTAGGGTTAAGCAATCCTTGTGAATCACTTAACTAAAATTCAGTTGTATGACCACAGTTTTTTAAAACTGCTTCACATCTGTGCGGCATGGAGTCGACCAACTTGTAGAGCTGTTATTCCACTCCATGATTCTTTAACAAACATTCCACAATTCATTTACATTTCTTGGTTTTGCTTTAGAAATAGCATTTTTTTTTTATCACCCTACAAGTTCTCAATTGGATTAAGATCTGGGGATTGGGGTGGCCGCTCCATAACATTAATTTTGTTGCTTTGGAACCAAAACTTTGCTCCTTTACCAGTGTATTTGAGGTCATTGTCTTGTTGAAACAACCATTTCAAGGCTACATACTCTTCAGCATAAGGCAACATGACCTCTTCAAGTATTTTGACATCTGTAAACTGATCCATGATCCCCGGTATGCTGTAAATAGACCCAACACCATTGGAAAAGCATGCCCATATCATGATACTTGCACCACATTGCTTCACTGTGTACTGTGACTTGAATTCATAGTCTGGGGGTTGTCTCACAAACTGTTTGTGGCCCATGGACCCAAAAAAGAACAATTTTACTCTCATTAGTCCACAAAATGTTCCTCCATTTCTTTTTAGGCCAGTTGATGTGTTCTTTAGCAAATTGTAACCTCTTCTGCACATGCCTTGTTTCTTTGCAGGGGATTCTGGACAGTAGATTAGCTTCACACAAACATCATCTAACTGTTATAGTACATACAGGTAACTACAGACTGTCTTTGATCATCCTGAAGCAGATCATTGGCTGAGCCTTTGCCATTCTGGTTATTTTTCAATGCATTTTGAGGTGGTCTTCCATTTTCTTCCATTTCTCTCTGGTTTTTCCCTCCATTATAAGGCATTAGAGATAATTTTAACTGAAAAAAAAAAATTTTTTTTGCATCTCTTTATTGGTTTTCTCCTCTCCAATCATCCTTTTAATCAATGTATCCCGTTCTTCTGAACAGTGTCTTGACCCATTTGCCTTAGGCCGTCAAATGCATGTTCAACAAGTGTTTCCTCCTTAAATAGGGGCTACCTGATTCACACCAATTTTTCACAAAATTGATGACCTCACTGATTGAATGCCACACTGGTATTTTTTTTAACACACCCCTTTTACTAATTGCCTAATTGCACAGGCTTAAGAGCATGCATATCATGAATGCTGGGTCTTGTTTGTTTTCTAATAATCTACTGCACCTACTGGTAATTTGTTTGCCGTGCATCAATAAAAAAAATATATTAAAAACCTGGATTATTCTGGTTAGTCACGTTGTACTGCTATTATTTTGAACAATATTGTATGTCAATGAACTATATTACTAATATATGAATAAATGAATGTTTTCTTTTTATTTACAGTTGTGAATTGCATTGAGAAACCTTGATCTCTGCTCTGTCCACTTTTGATGTTAAAAAATCAACTCTACTGTTTAAGAAAGTGACTTTTATAGACATTTTTGTAGTTTTAAATATGTATAAGAAATAATATAGAGATATATAAGTTTTAAAGGCTGTGCAGTGGGTAGTGCTGTCATCTCACAGCAAGAAGGTCGCTGGTTCGAGCCTGTAAAAAAAAATCTGTAATTTTCTGTTTATTTTTTTTCCGGCAGCTGTGAAATTACAGAAATTTACCATAAATTATCAGATGTTCAATTACAGAAATGGCAGTTTAAGGACATTTCTGTAATTTAACGTTCATTATTTTACGGTAAATTTCTGTAATTTAATGGCTGTTATTTACAGTCTAGGTCAGTTGGCATTTTTGTGTGGAGTTTGCATGTTCTCCTCGTGTTGACGTGGGTTGCTTTGGGTGCTCCGGTTTTCCCCACAAGTGCAAAAACATGTGGTACAGGTGAATTGGGTAAGCTAAATTGTCCGTAGTGTATGTGTGTGACTGGAAGTGTATGGGTGTTTCCCAGTGATGGTTGGAAGGGCATCGGGTGCTTAAAACATATGCTAAATATGTTGGCGGTTCATTCCGCTGTAGCGACTCCTGATTAATAAAGGGACTATATGCCGAAAAAAAAAATGAATGAATGAATGAATGAATGAGTTTGTAAAATAACAAAAATGAAATGTACAACACCCACATAGACAATAAATTACTTTAAACCATTAAAATGTTAATAAAAGTCACTTTTTATAACGTTTCAAGGTTAAAAGATCTAAGAGAAGATCACAGTCCCGTAATGCAATTTAAAAGCGTAAATTAATGGGGAAAAATAAAAACAAATCCCAAAATATGAAAAACTGCTGATTTACGGATATTTTTTTACAGTTTGCACTAATAATCTTTATGTGGCTATGTCAATGGTTTACACTTCCGTGTGCTACTTAATAATGCTCTCTTTTCTTTTTTTCCAGAGTGAGCTTGCGAACAGAGCTGTAAGTACAGTTATTTCATCAAAATATTGTAAATTTTACTTCAAAGTGAATATGATTTGGGGTGGATAATGTGCAATCATTAAAGGATAATAAAACGTTGCTGATTGTTTAATAGCTGTGTTTTAATTATGAGAACAGATATGCCATCCCACTAAACAACTGTTTAACCAATGAAAAAAATCAATATACTGCCAAAATGTTTAAATTCATTTAGAATTTTAGCCAATAAAGTTTATGAAAAGGTTGTGTCATGCCTAACAACACACATCATCTGTTACTGTAAGCACAATTCACCAGGCTTGTATAGCAAGAAGACAAACACCTGAATGGTTGGTTATATTAGGGCTGGGCCGATAAACAATATTATATCGAATTGCAATAAAATTTATGTCAATAACAATGTAATGTGTATTTATATAGCGCATTTATTGTGTATGGCCATACATCCAAAACGCTTTACAATCATGAAGGGGGTCTCTCCATACCACCATCAGCGTGCAGCATCCACTTGGATGATGCGACGGTAGCCAGACTATAAAGGCGCCAGTGCGCTCACCACACACCAGCTATTGGTGGAGTGGAGAGATGGTGATAGAGCCAATTTAGTGGATGAGGATGACGGATAAGGGCCAATGGAGGCAATTAGCCGGGACACCGGGGTTACACTCTACACTTTACGAGAAGTGCCATGGGATTTTTAACGAACACAGAGAGTCAGGACTTCGGTTTATGTCTCATCCGAAAGACGACTGATCGTATAGTGTCCCCTTCACTTTACTGGGGGATTAGGTCTCACACAGACAGCAGGTTGAGTGCCTCCTGCTGGTTTTACTAACACCACTTAAAACAGCAACCTACCTTTCGTGGTCTCCCATCCAGGTATTGACCTCAGCCCTCCATAAACAATGATAAGCTCTGGACTTTTTTTTTTTTTTTACTCTATATTGATCTAAGAGCCAATCACACAGAAGAAATTTGCCACACTGGGAATCTAAAAGTGTGTTGATATGAAACAGTTTGCCAGGCGAATTTATGTTATGCCATTTAATGTACCTTCTAATTTTTGTGCCTTCAGTCATTAAGGTACTCTACTATTTTAAATCTGGAAGCATTAACAACAATTATCGAAACATGTATCGTTATTGTTTAATATGGAAAATATTTATCAAGATTGCATTTTTGCCCTATCGCCCAGTTATAGGTTATACATAGCTTCAACAAAAGTACCTGGATAAGCAGACAATTTTATAGTTGCAGTGATTATTGCGACATTCCAAGCTATATTAGGATATATTATCCTGGCATGGCATAAAAGAGAAGAGGAAAGGCCATTCTATTCTCTGCTTTGTGTAATGCTTAACAACTCCCTTCAGCGCATACCAAATAGCCTTTTATAAACTATTATAAAATGCATTTTAAATGGTGTCCCTCGGGGCACAGTTTTAAGCCTCCTAAAAGTCAAGGTCTGGTTTTAAGCATCTGATTGCTCGGACTTCCTTACCATTTTTATGATTACCCAAATTTGTGTTATGTGTGGTAAAGACTTTCATATCTGTTGTCTTTCAGATTCTATGTCATAAAGTAATTTGATCAGTATTTTTGAAACATCCTTTTGATTTTTACCATCAATATTAACTGCATTCAATTCACATCAGCAGTTTATTGGCTGTTTATCATCCTCATAAAAACCTGATGGAATAAACAGTTTTATCATTCATCTTTAATAAAATATTTCTCTGTTCCAGTGTCCACAGCCCAAATCCTGTCTGTGTGAGAAAGGGGAGCGGGGTCTTCCCGGAAATCCAGTAAGTTCACATCTCCACTGCATATCTCTGTCTCAGTCAGTTTGTTAGCTCTGTCAGTTCTCATCATGCAGCCCTCCATACAGATAAAACAGGATATTATTGTTGGATATTCATAATATAATCACATAAAAAAAGTTGAAGGTATAAATTATAAAAAATGATAAGTGAAATGAAGTGAAATATTACAAGCTATTTTAGACAGTAACCATGACAGCATTTGGCTGTTTTTTTTTTTTTTTTTTTTTTTTGGTGAAGAAATCAAGAGTTGGAGGAATTAGATATTTTACCAATAACTTATGTAAAAACTAAATTAAACGCTACATTAACTAGGAAACTGTACTGACAATTTCATCAACCAGAGAGTAGCAGCGAGCAAAGTGGGTCAAGAGATATTTAACACCACATACCTACAACAAACTACCCAAAGTCTTAAAGTCACCAAACACTTTGCAAATACTTAAAATATCATAGAAATGTATATTTCTCTTATTATTTGGAGTTATCTTTTTAGCTATGGTTCATTGGATTCTATTTTGTCCCTCATTATAATGCTGTTAAAGGGAAAAAAGAACATTTGCAGTTCATTTACTCACCCTCAGGCAATTGAAGATGTACAGCTGACTTTTTCTTCAGTAGAACATTCACTTTTTTAGCTGATTCTGTGGTCCTTGGTGGTTCAAATAATACAATTCAATGTAAAACCATTTTTTAACTTAAAAATTAAATACACACAACATCAAAATCAATCCTCATGACTCATGAAGATACACTGGGGTATTATGCATGAAATAAAATGATCAGTCTGCAAGAAATTGAACCTAATTTACAATATTATTGCATTTAATCCATAACCTGGGTAAACAGTTCTCGACTGTTCAGTGTGGTGAGCTTTCAGCTTTCAGAATGCCATAGTATAGTAGACCATTTTATAATGCAGTGTTACAACATTTGCCATCTGCACCACCAGGTTTAAATGGTTTTCTTCTAGTTTGAAAAGCATTAAAGAGCAGACTGTGTGGCTTCTGTAGTTTTTGAATAGCCAGCCTGACCATATATAGAGCTATTCACTGCATTTAAGATCTGCCTTGTTCAGAATTATTGATCTACACTGCCAGATTGAAATAGCAGGAGTAGCTCATCTAAAAATTATCCCAATATTTACTCACTGTCAAGTTATCTCGAAAGTGTATATAACTTTCTTCTGTCTGATGAATGAGATGGAAAGTAAAAAAAATTATCTTGCAGCTCTTCCATGCTGCATAATAGTGTTAGTTGCTTTCATTTTGAAGCTTCCGAAAACTCAAAAATCCTTCGTAAAAGTAACCCATACAACACCAGGGGGCTAACACATGTCTTACAAGTGGCTTGATGTGTCTTTGTAACAAAAATGTCACATTTTGAATGATGAACTCTAATCACTGACTTGCTGTAACAGCTGAATGCACAATATGTGTGACTGAGGTATAGGACATATGATGCATGACATAAGATGCATTCGTAGCAGAAGCTTCAGCCAATTCGAATGTTATCACTCGATTGACTAGACATTATCAGTGGTTATCAGCTGATAGATATGGGCCAGTAGGGGCCTTCTGCGTCTACTAGGCTGTTATCATCCATTCACATGGTTAATTATCTATAGATCACATACACCTGTGGCCGGATGTTACCAAGAATTACTTTTATTATTTATTAAATTTCGCATTAATTATATTTTATTAACGTCTACCCCTACCCCAACTATAAACCCAATCATCACACTAATGTAAAAACAGATCTGGATCTGAAGTCTTCTCTATTAGTATTACTGATTAACCACGAGAACTATTTATATTATTTATTAAATTTCCCATTAATTGTATTTTATTAATGTCTACCCCAACCCTAAACCCAACCATCACAATAATGTAAAAACAGATCTGGATCTGGAGTCTTCTCTTTTGATATAGCTGATTAACCATGTGGATGGATGATAACAGCTTTCTGAGCCTACTAGTAGGCACAGTAGACCCTTACTGGCCCATATCTATCAGCTGATAACCACTGATAATGCCCATTTAATTGAACAATAACATTTGAAGCAGGTGGAAGCTTCGGGCATAATGGGAACCATTACTACACAGTTTGTTTACCACAGAAGACTCTAACAAACAAGAAAACTAGTTGGCATGTTGTTACAGTATAAGGTTATACAGTATTTTACTTCTACAATGCCACATACATGTGTCCAACCAACTTACAGTAGCTCTGTCAAACATTTAATTTGTCCGTCGCAGCTACCGGAAGTCAGTAGTTTAGTCAATAGATTATAATTTAAAATTTTGAAAAATGTATGTTAAAATACCACATCGATCTGCTTTATAAAACTTGTGTTAGTCCCCTGGCAGCGTATGGATTGATCGGGGTGACAGATTTATGCACTTCAAAATAAAGTTCAAAATAAAAGCTTCAAAATAAAACTTACTACGAGAGCTAGAGGATAAAGTCTTAAACT